>NW_025110836.1:0-41713 GCF_015476425.1 Leptopilina heterotoma
CCCCCTGATTCGCAAAAGAATGATGTTTTTAGCGAAGTGTCTGTCTGTCGGTCTGTCTGTCTGTCTGTAGAAAATTTTGTCTCGACGATAACTCGAACAAATTTTAACGAATCGGGACTTGCAATTTGGGGTGCTTTTTTAGGCCCTTAAAATGAAGCCTGAGTTCGTTGTGGACAGCTCATTTCGTCAAAAAACAAAAAATACAAAACTTTTAATTTCAAAATTTGAATTTTTTCCAATTTTCAAAAAAATATTCTTTTCCAATTTTTTCCTTAAAATTTTACAAAAACAAACAACTTTTTTTTTACAACACTTTTTTGTATAACAAAAAACAAAAAAGTTATGAATTTTTTTGAAATTTTGAATTTGCAAATTTTGGATTTTTGACAATTTTCAAAAAAAAATTTTTTAATTTTTTTCCTTAAAATTTGTACAAAAACAAACAACTTTTCCTTTACACCTTTTTGTACAACAAAAAACAAAAGTTATGAATTTTTTTCCAAAAAAGTGCAAAAATTGAGATTTATAGTGAGTGAAGCATTAGCCGAACATTAAAAAACATTAAAAACATGTCAAAACTTTAAGTTTTTTCTTTTGATGCCAAATTTAGGTAAATATACAAAATTAGGAGCAAAAAAGAACTCAAAATATCCGAAAATTTTGCTGTTTTAGAATTTTTTCGTAATATTTGTTTTTTACATTTCTCATCAAAAATGAGAAGGTCTTGGATTTGTGCGATTTTGAGAAATTTCTAATTTTGATAAATCTTCACGTTTCATGACCCCCTGATTCCAAAAAAAATGGTTTTTAGCGAAGTTGTCTGTCTGTCTGTCTCTGTCTGTCTGTCTGTAGAAAATTTTGTCTCGACGATACTCGAACAAATTTTACCGATCGACTTGCCAATTTGGGGTGCTTTTTTAGTCCATTAAAATGAAGCCTGAGTTCGTTGGACAGCTCATTTCGTCAAAAAACGACAAAAATACAAACACTTTAAATTTTCAAAAATTTGAATTTTTTCCAATTTTCAAAAAAATATTCTTTTCCAATTTTTCCTTAAAATTTGTACAAAAACAAACAACTTTTTTTTTACACACTTTTGCTATACAAAAACAAAAAAAGTTATGAATTTTTTGAAATTTTGAAATTTTCAAAATTTTGGATTTTTGACAATTTTCAAAAAAAAAAAATTTTTTAATTGTTTTCCTTAAAATTGTACAAAAACAACAACTTTTCCTTTACAACACTTTTTGTACAACAAAAAACAAAAAAGTTATGAATTTTTTTTCCAAAAAAGTGCAACAAATTGAGATTTATAGTGAGTGAAGCATTAGCCGAAACATTAAAAAACATTAAAAACATGTCAAAACTTTAAGTTTTTTCTTTTAGATGCCAAATTTAGGTAAATATACAAAATTAGGAGCAAAAAAGAACTCAAAATATCCGAAAATTTTGCTGTTTTGAATTTTTTCGTAATATTTGTTTTTTACATTCTCATCAAAATGAGAAAGTCTTGGATTTGGCGATTTTGAGAAATTTCTAATTTTGATAAATCTTCCGTTTCATGACCCCCTGATTCCAAAAAATGGTTTTTAGCGAAGTGTCCTGTCTGTCTGTCTGTCTGTCTGTCTGTAAAAATTTTGTCTCGACGATAACTCGAACAAATTTTAACGAATCGACTTGCAATTTGGGGTGCTTTTTTTAGTCCATTAAAATGAAGCCTGAGTTCGTTGGACAGCTCATTTCGTCAAAAAAACGACAAAAATACAAAACTTTTAAATTTTCAAAAATTTGATTTTTTCCAATTTTCAAAAAAATATCTTTTCCGAAAATTTTGCTGTTTTTGAATTTTTTCGTAATATGTGTTTTTACATTCTCATCAAAAATGCGAAAGTCTTGGATTTGTGCGATTTTGAGAAATTTCTAATTTTGATAAATCTTCAAGTTTCATGACCCCCTGATCCAAAAAAATGGTTTTTAGCGAAGTGTCTGTTTGTCTGTCTGTCTGTCTGTCTGTCGTAGAAAATTTGTCTCGACGATAACTCGAACAAATTTTAACGAATCGACTTGCAATTTGGGGTGCTTTTTAGTCCATTAAAATGAAGCCTGAGTTCGTTGGACAGCTCATTTCGTCAAAAAACGACAAAAATACAAAACTTTTAAATTTTCAAAAATTTGAATTTTTTCCAATTTTCAAAAAAATATTCTTTTCCAATTTTTTCCTTAAAATTTGTACAAAAACAAACAACTTTTTTTTTACACACTTTTTTGTATAACAAAAAACAAAAAAGTTATGAATTTTTTTGAAATTTTGAAATTTTCAAAATTTTGGATTTTTGACAATTTTCAAAAAAAAAAAATTTTTTAATTTTTTTCCTTAAAATTTGTACAAAAACAAACAACTTTTCCTTTACACACTTTTTTGTACAACAAAAAACAAAAAAGTTATGAATTTTTTTTCCAAAAAAGTGCAAAAAATTGAGATTTATAGTGAGTGAAGCATTAGCCGAAACATTAAAAAACATTAAAAACATGTCAAAACTTTAAGTTTTTTCTTTTAGATGCCAAATTTAGGTAAATATACAAAATTAGGAGCAAAAAAGAACTCAAAATATCCGAAAATTTTGCTGTTTTTGAATTTTTTCGTAATATTTGTTTTTTACATTCTCATCAAAAATGAGAAAGTCTTGGATTTGTGCGATTTTGAGAAATTTCTAATTTTGATAAATCTTCACGTTTCATGACCCCCTGATTCCAAAAAAATGGTTTTTAGCGAAGTGTCTGTCTGTCTGTCTGTCTGTCTGTCTGTCTGTAGAAAATTTTGTCTCGACGATAACTCGAACAAATTTTAACGAATCGACTTGCAATTTGGGGTGCTTTTTTAGTCCATTAAAATGAAGCCTGAGTTCGTTGGACAGCTCATTTCGTCAAAAAACGACAAAAATACAAAACTTTTAAATTTTCAAAAATTTGAATTTTTTCCAATTTTCAAAAAAATATTCTTTTCCAATTTTTTCCTTAAAATTTGTACAAAAACAAACAACTTTTTTTTTACACACTTTTTTGTATAACAAAAAACAAAAAAGTTATGAATTTTTTTGAAATTTTGAAATTTTCAAAATTTTGGATTTTTGACAATTTTCAAAAAAAAAAAATTTTTAATTTTTTTCCTTAAAATTTGTACAAAAACAAACAACTTTTCCTTTACACACTTTTTTGTACAACAAAAAACAAAAAAGTTATGAATTTTTTTTCCAAAAAAGTGCAAAAAATTGAGATTTATAGTGAGTGAAGCATTAGCCGAAACATTAAAAAACATTAAAAACATGTCAAAACTTTAAGTTTTTTCTTTTAGATGCCAAATTTAGGTAAATATACAAAATTAGGAGCAAAAAAGAACTCAAAATATCCGAAAATTTTGCTGTTTTTGAATTTTTTCGTAATATTTGTTTTTTACATTCTCATCAAAAATGAGAAAGTCTTGGATTTGTGCGATTTTGAGAAATTTCTAATTTTGATAAATCTTCACGTTTCATGACCCCCTGATTCCAAAAAAATGGTTTTTAGCGAAGTGTCTGTCTGTCTGTCTGTCTGTCTGTCTGTAGAAAATTTTGTCTCGACGATAACTCGAACAAATTTTAACGAATCGACTTGCAATTTGGGGTGCTTTTTTAGTCCATTAAAATGAAGCCTGAGTTCGTTGGACAGCTCATTTCGTCAAAAAACGACAAAAATACAAAACTTTTAAATTTTCAAAAATTTGAATTTTTTCCAATTTTCAAAAAAATATTCTTTTCCAATTTTTTCCTTAAAATTTGTACAAAAACAAACAACTTTTTTTTTACACACTTTTTTGTATAACAAAAAACAAAAAAGTTATGAATTTTTTTGAAATTTTGAAATTTTCAAAATTTTGGATTTTTGACAATTTTCAAAAAAAAAAAATTTTTTAATTTTTTTCCTTAAAATTTGTACAAAAACAAACAACTTTTCCTTTACACACTTTTTTGTACAACAAAAACAAAAAAGTTATGAATTTTTTTTCCAAAAAAGTGCAAAAAATTGAGATTTATAGTGAGTGAAGCATTAGCCGAAACATTAAAAAACATTAAAAACATGTCAAAACTTTAAGTTTTTTCTTTTAGATGCCAAATTTAGGTAAATATACAAAATTAGGAGCAAAAAAGAACTCAAAATATCCGAAAATTTTGCTGTTTTTGAATTTTTTCGTAATATTTGTTTTTTACATTCTCATCAAAAATGAGAAAGTCTTGGATTTGTGCGATTTTGAGAAATTTCTAATTTTGATAAATCTTCACGTTTCATGACCCCCTGATTCCAAAAAAATGGTTTTTAGCGAAGTGTCTGTCTGTCTGTCTGTCTGTCTGTCTGTAGAAAATTTTGTCTCGACGATAACTCGAACAAATTTTAACGAATCGACTTGCAATTTGGGGTGCTTTTTTAGTCCATTAAAATGAAGCCTGAGTTCGTTGGACAGCTCATTTCGTCAAAAAACGACAAAAATACAAAACTTTTAAATTTTCAAAAATTTGAATTTTTTCCAATTTTCAAAAAAATATTCTTTTCCAATTTTTTCCTTAAAATTTGTACAAAAACAAACAACTTTTTTTTACACACTTTTTTGTATAACAAAAAACAAAAAAGTTATGAATTTTTTTGAAATTTTGAAATTTTCAAAATTTTGGATTTTTGACAATTTTCAAAAAAAAAAAATTTTTAATTTTTTTCCTTAAAATTTGTACAAAAACAAACAACTTTTCCTTTACACACTTTTTTGTACAACAAAAAACAAAAAAGTTATGAATTTTTTTTCCAAAAAAGTGCAAAAAATTGAGATTTATAGTGAGTGAAGCATTAGCCGAAACATTAAAAAACATTAAAAACATGTCAAAACTTTAAGTTTTTTCTTTTAGATGCCAAATTTAGGTAAATATACAAAATTAGGAGCAAAAAAGAACTCAAAATATCCGAAAATTTTGCTGTTTTTGAATTTTTTCGTAATATTTGTTTTTTACATTCTCATCAAAAATGAGAAAGTCTTGGATTTGTGCGATTTTGAGAAATTTCTAATTTTGATAAATCTTCACGTTTCATGACCCCCTGATTCCAAAAAAATGGTTTTTAGCGAAGTGTCTGTCTGTCTGTCTGTCTGTCTGTCTGTAGAAAATTTTGTCTCGACGATAACTCGAACAAATTTTAACGAATCGACTTGCAATTTGGGGTGCTTTTTTAGTCCATTAAAATGAAGCCTGAGTTCGTTGGACAGCTCATTTCGTCAAAAAACGACAAAAATACAAAACTTTTAAATTTTCAAAAATTTGAATTTTTTCCAATTTTCAAAAAAATATTCTTTTCCAATTTTTTCCTTAAAATTTGTACAAAAACAAACAACTTTTTTTTTACACACTTTTTTGTATAACAAAAAACAAAAAAGTTATGAATTTTTTTGAAATTTTGAAATTTTCAAAATTTTGGATTTTTGACAATTTTCAAAAAAAAAAAAATTTTTTAATTTTTTTCCTTAAAATTTGTACAAAAACAAACAACTTTTCCTTTACACACTTTTTTGTACAACAAAAAACAAAAAAGTTATGAATTTTTTTTCCAAAAAAGTGCAAAAAATTGAGATTTATAGTGAGTGAAGCATTAGCCGAAACATTAAAAAACATTAAAAACATGTCAAAACTTTAAGTTTTTTCTTTTAGATGCCAAATTTAGGTAAATATACAAAATTAGGAGCAAAAAAGAACTCAAAATATCCGAAAATTTTGCTGTTTTTGAATTTTTTCGTAATATTTGTTTTTTACATTCTCATCAAAAATGAGAAAGTCTTGGATTTGTGCGATTTTGAGAAATTTCTAATTTTGATAAATCTTCACGTTTCATGACCCCCTGATTCCAAAAAAATGGTTTTTAGCGAAGTGTCTGTCTGTCTGTCTGTCTGTCTGTCTGTAGAAAATTTTGTCTCGACGATAACTCGAACAAATTTTAACGAATCGACTTGCAATTTGGGGTGCTTTTTTAGTCCATTAAAATGAAGCCTGAGTTCGTTGGACAGCTCATTTCGTCAAAAAACGACAAAAATACAAAACTTTTAAATTTTCAAAAATTTGAATTTTTTCCAATTTTCAAAAAAATATTCTTTTCCAATTTTTTCCTTAAAATTTGTACAAAACAAACAACTTTTTTTTACACACTTTTTTGTATAACAAAAAACAAAAAAGTTATGAATTTTTTTGAAATTTTGAAATTTTCAAAATTTTGGATTTTTGACAATTTTCAAAAAAAAAAAATTTTTTAATTTTTTTCCTTAAAATTTGTACAAAAACAAACAACTTTTCCTTTACACACTTTTTTGTACAACAAAAAACAAAAAAGTTATGAATTTTTTTTCCAAAAAAGTGCAAAAAATTGAGATTTATAGTGAGTGAAGCATTAGCCGAAACATTAAAAAACATTAAAAACATGTCAAAACTTTAAGTTTTTTCTTTTAGATGCCAAATTTAGGTAAATATACAAAATTAGGAGCAAAAAAGAACTCAAAATATCCGAAAATTTTGCTGTTTTTGAATTTTTTCGTAATATTTGTTTTTTACATTCTCATCAAAAATGAGAAAGTCTTGGATTTGTGCGATTTTGAGAAATTTCTAATTTTGATAAATCTTCACGTTTCATGACCCCCTGATTCCAAAAAAATGGTTTTTAGCGAAGTGTCTGTCTGTCTGTCTGTCTGTCTGTCTGTCTGTAGAAAATTTTGTCTCGACGATAACTCGAACAAATTTTAACGAATCGACTTGCAATTTGGGGTGCTTTTTTAGTCCATTAAAATGAAGCCTGAGTTCGTTGGACAGCTCATTTCGTCAAAAAACGACAAAAATACAAAACTTTTAAATTTTCAAAAATTTGAATTTTTTCCAATTTTCAAAAAAATATTCTTTTCCAATTTTTTCCTTAAAATTTGTACAAAAACAAACAACTTTTTTTTACACACTTTTTTGTATAACAAAAAACAAAAAAGTTATGAATTTTTTTGAAATTTTGAAATTTTCAAAATTTTGGATTTTTGACAATTTTCAAAAAAAAAAAATTTTTTAATTTTTTTCCTTAAAATTTGTACAAAAACAAACAACTTTTCCTTTACACACTTTTTTGTACAACAAAAAACAAAAAAGTTATGAATTTTTTTTCCAAAAAAGTGCAAAAAATTGAGATTTATAGTGAGTGAAGCATTAGCCGAAACATTAAAAAACATTAAAAACATGTCAAAACTTTAAGTTTTTTCTTTTAGATGCCAAATTTAGGTAAATATACAAAATTAGGAGCAAAAAAGAACTCAAAATATCCGAAAATTTTGCTGTTTTTGAATTTTTTCGTAATATTTGTTTTTTACATTCTCATCAAAAATGAGAAAGTCTTGGATTTGTGCGATTTTGAGAAATTTCTAATTTTGATAAATCTTCACGTTTCATGACCCCCTGATTCCAAAAAAATGGTTTTTAGCGAAGTGTCTGTCTGTCTGTCTGTCTGTCTGTCTGTCTGTAGAAAATTTTGTCTCGACGATAACTCGAACAAATTTTAACGAATCGACTTGCAATTTGGGGTGCTTTTTTAGTCCATTAAAATGAAGCCTGAGTTCGTTGGACAGCTCATTTCGTCAAAAAACGACAAAAATACAAAACTTTTAAATTTTCAAAAATTTGAATTTTTTCCAATTTTCAAAAAAATATTCTTTTCCAATTTTTTCCTTAAAATTTGTACAAAAACAAACAACTTTTTTTTACACACTTTTTTGTATAACAAAAAACAAAAAAGTTATGAATTTTTTTGAAATTTTGAAATTTTCAAAATTTTGGATTTTTGACAATTTTCAAAAAAAAAAAATTTTTTAATTTTTTTCCTTAAAATTTGTACAAAAACAAACAACTTTTCCTTTACACACTTTTTTGTACAACAAAAAACAAAAAAGTTATGAATTTTTTTTCCAAAAAAGTGCAAAAAATTGAGATTTATAGTGAGTGAAGCATTAGCCGAAACATTAAAAAACATTAAAAACATGTCAAAACTTTAAGTTTTTTCTTTTAGATGCCAAATTTAGGTAAATATACAAAATTAGGAGCAAAAAAGAACTCAAAATATCCGAAAATTTTGCTGTTTTTGAATTTTTTCGTAATATTTGTTTTTTACATTCTCATCAAAAATGAGAAAGTCTTGGATTTGTGCGATTTTGAGAAATTTCTAATTTTGATAAATCTTCACGTTTCATGACCCCCTGATTCCAAAAAAATGGTTTTTAGCGAAGTGTCTGTCTGTCTGTCTGTCTGTCTGTCTGTCTGTCTGTAGAAAATTTTGTCTCGACGATAACTCGAACAAATTTTAACGAATCGACTTGCAATTTGGGGTGCTTTTTTAGTCCATTAAAATGAAGCCTGAGTTCGTTGGACAGCTCATTTCGTCAAAAAACGACAAAAATACAAAACTTTTAAATTTTCAAAAATTTGAATTTTTTCCAATTTTCAAAAAAATATTCTTTTCCAATTTTTTCCTTAAAATTTGTACAAAAACAAACAACTTTTCTTTTACACACTTTTTTGTATAACAAAAAACAAAAAAGTTATGAATTTTTTTTTTTTTTTTTTTTAAGTTTTTGGGCCAGGTATATTTTTTAAGTTTTTGGGCCAGATTTAGCCAAACGGTTTATCTAGAACTAAAAAATTTTATTTTCATATCAAAATATTTTTTTTTGTCTCTCAACATTGTTTAGAAATATTGCTTTACATATTACTCAGAAATTTTTTTTTAAAGCTATTAAAAATTTAATTTTTTAGTATTTCTAAATTAAACAAATTTTTTTTTTGAGTTCTGGTTAACCGATATAAAATTCGAAATATGATTTTTTCATTTTCAATTGCACTATTTGAATATATTTTTTGTTTTTAATCATTTTTACATTATTATCACATGAGAAAGTATTAGTTTTGGTCGAAAATTTACTTTCGCTAATTTCTTGAAATCTCTACGTTTTGGAGTTCCCTGAGTCTGTTAAACATGGTCTAGAAAAAGTGTCTGTCTGTATGTCTGTCTTCGTGTCTGTCTGTAGACACAATGGTGTCCCTACGATAACTCTTGAAAAACTTATTGCATCAACTTGCAACTTTGCATGCACAAAGTTACTGTTAAAATACAGATCGAGTTCGTTAGCTAGATATTTTCGTCGAAAACTACACAAACTACAGTAGTTTCAAAATTTTGAAAATTCAATTTTTTCAAATTTCAATATTTTTAATTTTATATTACTTTCGATTAGAAAAATACAAACAACTTTTCTCTACAACATTTTTTCATAGAAACTTAATTTTTTTTAAGTTTTTGGGTCAGGCGAGGACAACTGGGTTAAAAAAATTTTATTGGTTTTCTAAAATGTTATAACTAAAATATATTCATAAAAGATATAACATTTTAGAAAATCAATGAAATTTTTTTAATACAGTTGTGCTGGTGTGACCCCTTTTTACATTTCAAATTTTTGGTCCTATCTTGTTGGAAATGGTTTTTTTCATTCTCATCACATGAGAAAGTAATATACCAGAGTAACTTTTCTAGGAGATAAACACTTAATTAAAACAAAAATGTCTGAGTAAATAAACAAAGAGTGAAAAGTTAGTCATTACGCTCCGGTCTACACTACACAAAAAATTTGATACTAATTCTTTAAAAATATTTTAGCTGCTTCTGCAAATCATGTTTTTACTAAGAGAGTTAGTATAATTAAAAATAACTTTACAATTTTAATCATCAAGACCAAAAATATACATTTAAATTCACTTAATATCGCAATCATCAACAAACTAAAACATGTGATGAGAATGTAATCCTTAAAGTCGTAGTAACTTTAAGAAAAAAAAACTGTTTTATGAAACATATAATAGGAAACAGGAACATAAATAATGCACAACAATTGCAGACCCCGGCGAGCGAAGCGAGCCATTTGCGCGCGAAGCGCGCAACAACACACGGAGCGCGAAGCGCGACGTGCGAAATAATCGCTGGAGCGCGAAGCGCGACGATCAATAATCGCGCGCCCCGAGGCGCGCTGAAACTTGCGAGCGAAGCGAGCCTCCGCGCGAAGCGCGGATGAGAATGTGTCCGCGCTTGCGCGGACAGATTTTTTTTTTATTAAATTTAGAATAAAAAATTTATTTAAAAAATTTTTAATTTTGTTTGAAGTTTCTATCACAATTACAAGCCAAAATTGAGGGTCTGCATACAATAACAACCGCTGCGCTTGGTTGTAGGGGATAATACCAGCCAGACAGCAGTGAGAGCCTCTGGGCCGTTCACTGCTACCTGACTGGTACTATCCCCTACAACCAAGTGCAGCGGTTGTTATTGTATGCAGGCCCTCAATTGCACTTCTCGTTAAAAATAAATATGTAAACAATTGTTTAAAATTTTTTAAAAAACAATTTGTAAATATGTTGAAAGTAGATGTTAAGGAATGTTGATGAATTTTTTCAGATTTCTCCTACCATTTTGCTTCCTCATAAGGAAGCTTTGCATTCGTGACGATTTTAAATTTTTCAAAAGAAGGTTATATATGGACTCATTTTCATCCATAACATATGTATATTCAATTCTAAGCAAATGTCCAGATGTGTGTGTGTGTGTGTGTGTGTGTATGTCACAAAAATTGTGTACAAATTATCTGAAACAAATTTTGATGGATTGTCTTGAAATTTTGCAGGTTTATTGCAGTCATTAATACCTAAAATCTGACACAAGGATTTTCAAAAATATCTAAAAAAAAAAATTTTTATACAATTTTTTTAAAATTCAAAAAAAAAATTTTTGTATTTTTGTAAATAATTTTTTTATTTGTTAATATTTTAATTAATTATTCTCATAATTACATTCCTGACAAGAAAACGAATCGATTGATGTATACAAATTATATTTTTTATCAAAATTTATAAAATTAATAGAAATTTTTCTTTCTCACAAAAAATTCAAATTTTGTATTTTTTCATAATTTATTTAATATTAATATTTTTAAATGATTATTCTATCATAAAAAAAGAAGCAATTTGCATATGAAATAGAGGTGTGCATTTAATCGAGTCGAACCGAACATTAATCGACTCGACAACAGAAAATTCGAATCATTTCGAATTGCAAAAGTTTGCAAACCGCAATATAATTACATTTCATTTATGAATATATCTTGCTGCATCAAAAAAAAATTTCCTTAAGAAGAATGTATGCTTTGATTGTTATGCTTTTGAAAAATCATAATTTGGATTTCATGGAGATTTGTACCTAAAATGAAGTAATGAATATATTATTAACTTTAGTAAATATTTTATATGTTTGATTGGATTCTATCCCGATTCTATGCGATAAATTTAATTTTATACATATGTTTAGATGGAGTTTGCTAAAATTTTGTAAGTGAATTACGTCACGAATTTATATTTTATATGTTGAGGAAGCTAAATGGTCATGAAATGAACAACTTGTTTTCTATGAAATTTATAGAGTCAAAGTGTCCTTTAGTAAAAATCACTCAAAAGTTCCTGTTTTTCACGCTTTTTTTATTCATATCTTTGTAAAAAAAATTTTTAGTCATATGTTATGAATGGAAATTATATGAAAAATAAAATGATTTATTTCGTGCATTTTGTCTTGTTTTATAGAGATTTTTTTCTACTGTGTAATATCAATTTTTCTCCAGGGTCAAACATTTTTGAAACACATAGTAGTAAATGCAGAAGTAATCCGGTTGGTTTAAGTGATTCCGAGGCTAATCCGAAACAGTCTGCTTATGGACAGGTTTTTGTCGCTCAGAATTTGTCAGGATAAATTCAAACTCAATGCGGTTTGTGTATAACCAGTGAATTCGGAATTAGTCCGATCTAGTCCGAAGTTAGTCTGATAATACGCAACTTGCAAATGTGAAATTATTAAATCCGGAATTAATCTGGTTTTGGTCAGGTTTTTGTCATACGAAATTATAATTATAGTTTGAATTTATCTGCATTTAATACAAATTGTTTTTAATATACAATTTCAATATTATACCAAAATCATTCCGGATTAAGTCTTTGAATTGGATCGAATATGGATTGTTTTGAATTGGCTGTGGATTGTATATATTTACAAATTCTTATAATAATAAGACTTATTTTCGGACTGTGGTGTTTTGATCAGATATTTTTCGGATTGACGCTGACTATTACCGGATTCTTTGCATACAGATTTTGGATTGTTCCATACTTGTTTCGGATTAAATCTTTTAACTGGATTAAATTCGGATTATTGCAGACTGATTTCTTATTATTTACATATTAATTTCGGATTATTTCGTACTTATTTTAGATGAGTTTTTTGACAGACATAATTTCGGATTGTTGCGTAATAATTACGGATTTAATTCATAGACATTTAAGATTACTTCAGACTGATTTTTAGGATTTACAATTTCACTCGGATTGATGTTAGATTAACCCGGATTACTCCGAAATTTTTACCAGGGATATAATATGATTCAGGTTGCCGTCTATTACCAGATTCTTAGCATACATATTTCGGATTGTTTCGTATTTGTTTCGGAATATGATTTTACCACACTAATTCCTAATTGAAGCGGACTAATGTCGGATTCTTTGTGTACAGATTTCGGATTATTTCGTATTTGTTTCGGATTATACCTTTTAGTTGGATTAAATCCGGATTGTTGCAGTCAATTTTCGGATTCTTAGCATAGAGATTTCGGATTGTTTCGTACTTCTTTCGGAATAGGATTTTGCCACACTTAATTTCAAATTGTTGCGGACTAATACCGGATTTCTTGCTTACAGAGTTCGGATTGCTCAGGAAATTTTGCGGATTAAGTTTTTTTAACTAGATTAAACTCGGATTGTTGCGAACTGATACCGTATTCTTTACATATTAATATCGGATAATTCCGTACTTATTTTATAAGAATTCTTCACCGGTCATAAATTTAGATTGTTGCGGACTAATTACGGACTGAATACGTAGACATTCAGGATTACTCTGGAGTGTTTTCGGATTCCGGTTTTCGTTCGGATTGATATCAGACTACCCAGTAAGAAACGAAAAATTAAAAAGTATTAAAAAGATTCTATTCTTTTGAATGCCATTTCTGTCCAATACTTTTCTATCCAGTGAGAGCAATATGAAAAGTATAACGATATCAATCCTCTTGAATACCCAGTAAGAAAGCAAAGATTAAGAAGCATTAAAAAAATTCTATCCTTTTGAATACCATTTCTGTCCTATGCTTCTGAATTCCGCGACAGTAGTATAATAATATAATACTAATATTGTTGACATATAGAATGTTCAATTACTTTCAAATAACTGCACTCATGACTTTATTTGATATTTTAAAAAGGAATAATTATTAAATTATCAGTTAAGAGGGTTAAAAGTGTTTAAAGGTCTCTGAAATTTTTAGGTTATGATTTATTGTCTAACAGAATAACGGCCCTGACTCGTTTAAATGACGTAAAATTGGTAAACAATCAATTTTTCAGCAAGTCTTTCTTTGAACACAAACACTTTTTGCAAAATCTGCCACTGTATGTATCTTATAAATTATAAAAATCCAGAAGATTGCTTGAATGCATGCAGAAACGCGGTTCGAATGAAAAATTGAAAAGTGATGTAATGACAGGCTGTAATAATTTCGGATGGGATTGGAAAGCATTCAGAAAAAAATGTTGTCTTTGTTAACAATTACAAACAGAATTGAATTGCATTCATTTTTAGACGAAACGTGGTCCTATCATGGTATAGAAAAGTATTGGACAGAAATGGCATTCAAAAATATTGGATAATTTCTACTACACCATACAGAGTTTGAATTATTTCAATCTTTTTCAATTCCTCGCTTCTTACTGGGTAGCGCGGATCATTTTCGGACTAATCCGTACTAATCTGCCCGTATTTAATTCGGAATTAGTCCGAAATTTTTACCAGGGAATTTTACTATTTTTTCTTGCTTATTATACTAAGACTAACTTCATGAAATATAATATTCAAGGATTCATTTATTGACAACTTTGAAAATAATCAATTGATTAAAATTTTTGATTGTAAAGGTTTAACTGTAAGAAAAAAATTATGTTCAAGTTTTACATATATTTATGAATTTCAAAATTGTTTGTTCGAAGTCATTAAATATAATTATTTCAATTAATTTAATTATAGTTATACATTAGAGGTGTGCATTTAATCGAGTCGAACCGAACATTAATCGACTCGACAACAGAAAATTCGAATCGGAGATAATTCGATTCGAATTTTGCACACCTCTATTATACATTATAGTTGTTAATAGTAATAAACATAACTTCCAATTTATATTTTACTCTTATAAAAAAAATTCGAATTAAATTTTTTTATATTAATTCATTTGTAAAATTGTTAATTTTATAAAAATAGTAAACTAAAAGCTAACCGCGCGGGTCAGCGCGTGAATTGTTGTTGTCATCATTATAATGAATAATTACCTATGAACAACAAATATATGTATGAAAATTAAAGTAAACTAAAAATAATATAATATATATTTATAACGGGTCAACTTCATAATGCCTGCGCGGGCAGGCAGCATTAAAACTCACATAAACATCCAGTTTATTATTATACTATTTCATTGCTTATAATAAAAATACATTTTATAATTTTTGGGGCCCCTAGTTCGCCGGGGCCCCGGACAATCTAACCCTCCAAACCGTCTATTGCTACGCCACTGTTTTTCTCCCTTTTGTTTAACTCAACCAACAAATAGAAAAATTGATTTTGAAAATAGGAGGAGTTTGTTTATTATTTTTATTGTCTAATAGCAGTCTCCTTTTTCGTGAGGGGTTGGGACTAAATTTTATATTTTTTAAATATTAATATTTTCTCCATTTTGTTCTATTGAACCCACGAATAAATTATTTGAAAATGGGAGGAGTTTGTTTATTATTTTTATTGGTCTAAATCATCCATTTTTTCTTTGGGGGTTGGTATTATATGTTTTATTTTTCAAATATTAATTATTTTTTCCATTTTGTTTAACTCAACTAACAAATAAAAAATTGGATTTTGAAAATAGGTGGAGTTTATTTTTATTGTCCAGAAGTCTTTTTTTCTTAATTGGTTAATACTAAATGTAACTTTTGAAAAATTAAATATCCACTCCTGCTTTTTGTAATGTTGAACTAACGACTAAAAAAATTGCTTTCTTAAAGTAGGAGATGTTAGAATCTCATTTTAATAATAAAATTATTATTTACGAATCTTTTATTTTCTTATGAATAAAAGTTTTTTATTACATATTTTTATTTTGCAATTAACAAGAAAATTCTTAAACAGAAACTTAACAACACGACAGTTTACAGAATTTAAAATTTATCAATTAAAATGACAAAAAATTCATAACATGAAAATTAGTTTATTTAAAATTAATCAATATCAATTAATGAATTAATAATTTGTAGGTTAGATTATTTACAATTGGTCAATTGCAAGAAACAATTAATGAAATTAAAAATTTACAGGTTGTTTATTTCTACTATTATCAAAAGTATTTTCAATTAATTTAAAATAAATAATTACACACAAAACATTTTATTAAAATTATTTATTATATTTCTAATTAATATAAAGTTACTTATCTTTGTTAAATTATTATTCACTTTTCACCTGTCAAAATTATTATTTACAAACTCTTTCTCCCTTTTATTCAACACCTATAATTTACGCACCGCAATTAAAATTATCTTAAGTCATCTTATAACAGAGTAGACACTCTATTATTCGCCTCTTCAAAGAGCAGTCTGAATATAGCGTTTTTCGGCGAAATCATCGTTCGGCAAAACTTACGTTCGGCGCTTTCAGTTACTACCTTCCACACTTATCCATTCGTTTTGTAATGTCCAATTCGCTGTTCAAGTGAATGGTACCTTAAAAACAAATTGTTAATTATATTTCAAAACAAACATTCGTTGTTTGTCAAAAACTAGAAAAACTGTCATTAAATATTTTTCGTGCTTCAAGATTGTCTGCTCCTAAACCATTAAAACAGAACACATGCTAAAATGATTTGGAACTGATTCGTTTTTTCAACCCTCGTTACTATCGATTGTTATGAAAAACAAACCTAGTTGTTTCAGTTTATCGGGAATGAACACAACTCCGTCAAAAAAGAAACAACTTTTAGGGACAAAGTTAGAGCAAAAATTACAAAAAATTTATAAAAAACAAGAAATATGTGTGCAAATTCAGCATGAAAAAAAATGCAAAACATTTTTTCTTCATGACGCCCTTATAGGTCTAAGTTTATATACTCTTTTAGAGTGTAAATCCAAAAAAATGAGCAGAATTGGATAATTAGGGAGAAAGTTAGAGGAATTTAAATTTTGACTATTGAAAAAACACCCATTTTCAAAAAGGTTTTTTGCAAAAAAAAGAAATAAAAATTTGTTTTACAGAATTCGCACAAAGAGGGTTCATTGCAGAGAGTCCTCACGAGCCTGGCGAACCAAGTCTGAGTCAAAACAGATAATTAGGGACAAAGTTAAAGCATTTTAAAGTTGTCGAAAACCCCTCAAAAAGCACAATTTTTTTTTTATTTTCGTCGATTTCTTCAAATTTTTTGTTTCAGAAAATTTTTGCAATCGTAAATTTCGACTAAATTCGTTATTTGTTTTTTATTTCAAACTGAATTATACTAAAAAAATCAGTTTTTAAACAATTTTAAAAATTCCTGAAAAATAAAAATTGGTCGATTTTTTCGTTTTTTTTCTACAGAAAATTTAAAAATCTTGATTTTCGACTGAATTCATAAAATTTTCTTATTTTCCATCTAAATTATACACGAAAAACAAGTTTTTAAAAGAATTTAAAAATTTTTCAAAATTTAAAAATCGTCGTTTTTCTCGTTTTTTTCTATAGGAAATTTAAAAATTGTGATTTTCGTCGATTTCTTCAAATTTTTTGTTTCAGAAAATTTTTGCAATGGTAAATTTCGACTGAATTTGTTATTTATTTTTATTTTCAAACTGAATTATACTCGAAAAATTTGGGCTGAAGAACGTTACGTTAAAAAATTAACGAATTTAAAACGGGTGTTTCACACGTTTATTAAGAAAAGATCAAATTCGCACATATGCTATTCGAAAGAGCATCAAAAAGTGAGTTAGGAATGGTATCTAAAAGTTTATTTTTAACACCGGGAAAGGGTTAAACGGATCAAAGTGTGAAAATTTAACGGTTTTATCAAATTAAAAATTTATATTACACCTATAAATTGACCTGAGATCAAATTCTCTGTTATGCCATTCGAAAGAGCATTAAAAAGTGAGTTACGAATAATGATTTCATGTTTATTTTGAACACAGCAAAAGGGTTAAATTGATCCAAGTTTGAAATTTTAACTTTTTTTTAAACGAAAGAACAACATTTTGCCTAAATATCAAGAAGAAATAAAATTCTTTTTTATGACATTTGTAAGAGCATAAAAAAGTAAGTTGAAAATAATATTTTAAGGTTTTTTTGAACACTAAAAAAGGATTAAATTGATCAAAGTTTGAAATTTTAACGGTTTTCTTAAATTAAAGAACGTCATTTTGCATATATATGTCAAGACGAGATCAAATTCTCTTTTATGCCTTTTAAAAGAGCATACACTGTAAAAAAAGGGAGTTAAATTTTAACTCCCCCGGGGGGTCTATAAAAGTCGCACCCATTGGGGAGTTAATGCCAGGGGAGTTAAATAAAGAGAGTTAAAATTTCACACCCAAATGCTAACTCCCCAAGGAAAAAATAACTCGCGCGGGTGTTGAATGAAGGGAGTTAGAAATTAACTCTCTTTTGGAGTTGATTTTTAACTCAAAAAATTTCACTCCCAACTCCCGAGTCAGTTAACTCCCTAAATTTTTTACAGTGTAAGAAAGTCAGTTTGGAATAATATTTCAAGGATTTTTTTAAACACCGAAAAAGGGTTAAATTGATCAAAGTTTGAAATTTTAACGGTTTTAGTAAATTAAAGAGAGATATTTTGCCTAAATATCAAGACGAGATCAAATTATTTTTTATGCCATTTGAAAGAGCATAAAAAAGTAAGTTAAGAATAATATTTCAAAAAATCTGATTACATGATTCTGAATACCATGAGTTGTTAGTATTTTTGCTTTTTTTGTTTCTCCTGTAAAAATTGTTTTTTTCCAATTTTTTACTTTCGGTACACTTTTCTCCAAATCTATTAAACAGAATTGTATTTTTTTTACTTTGTTCAGTAAGGTTCCAAGAATACGAATAAGAAGTTTAACATCATTTTTATTTGTACTAACGGAGATATGAGTCAATGAATCAGAGAAAATGGGATTTTTATTTTGCTTTTGGTATAAAGATTCATAAAAAAGTTTCTATTGAAGATAACGTCGTATTACTTCTTATTCATATAATTGATTATATTTGTAATCGAATGAAAAAAGGGCGAACGCAATTGGAATAATAGTTTTCGAGAAAAGTGTACAGAAAGTTGACTCTTTATGCATTGTTTTTAGGTGACTTGGGTGTCCCCCTTAACACTGCAAAAGGGTTAAATTGATCAAAGTTTGAAATTTTAACGGTTTTTTAAAAATAAAGAACGACATTTTGCCTATATATTAAGGGTATGTGGAATCAGCCAACTTCAATTAATACATGTATTAATATTCCCACCAGTTTTCTAAAAAAATATTTAATAAATCTTGACAAAATATAAAAAAAAATAATATTTTATTTATTGAGGCATGGATCTCTAATCCAATTAATACAAAAATTTGCTTTTAAATATTATTTTTCATTTAATAAAAAGTTTGATATTTTCTGAGAAAAAAAGACAATCAAATACAAATTAATATTAAAAAAAATGAATAAATTTATATTTTTCTATTCAAACTTTCATTTTTTTGACAATTTTCGAGAAAAAAAGACAATCGAATACAAATTGCCATTGAAAAAAATGAATGTTAACATAGAAAAATATAAATTTATTCATCTTTTTCAATATTAATTTGTATTTGATTGTCTTTTTTTCTCAAAAAATATCAAACTTTTTATTAAATGAAAAATAATATTTAAAAGCAAATTTTTGTATTAATTGGACTAGAGATCCATGCCTCAATAAATAAAATATTATTTTTCTTATATTTTGTCAAGATTTATTAAATATTTTTTAGAAAACCGGTGGGAATATTAATACATGTATTAATTGAAGTTGGCTGATTCCACATACCCTTAAAAACTTGTTTTTCGTGTATAATTTAGATGGAAAATAAGAATATTTTATGAATTCAGTGGAAAATCAAGATTTTTAAATTTTCTGTACAAAAAAAAAACGAAAAAATCGACCAATTTTTATTTTTCAGAAATTTTTAAAATTGTTTAAAAACTGATTTTTCGAGTATAATTCAGCTTGAAAATAAAAATAAATAACGAATTCAGTCGAAATTTACGATTGCAAAAATTTTCTGAAACAAAAAATTTGAAGAAATCGACGAAAATCAAAATTTTTAAATTTCCTATAGAAAAAAAACGAGAAAAACGACAATTTTTAAATTTTGAAAAATTTTCAAATGCTTTTCAAAATTTGTTTTTCGTGTATAATTTAGATGGAAAATAAGAAAATTTTATGAATTCAGTCGAAAATCAAGATTTTTAAATTTTCTGTACAAAAAAAAACGAAAAAATCGACCAATTTTTATTTTTCAGAAATTTTTAAAATTGTTTAAAACTGATTTTTCGAGTATAATTCAGCTTGAAAATAAAAATAAATAACGAATTCTGTCGAAATTTACGATTGCAAAAATTTTCTAAAACAAAAAAATTGAAGAAATCGACGAAAATCAAAATTTTTAAATTTCCTATAGAAAAAAAAACGAGAAAAACGACAATTTTTAAATTTTGAAAAATTTTCAAATTCTTTTCAAAACTTGTTTTTCGTGTATAATTTAGATGGAAAATAAGAAAATTTTATAAATTCAGTCGAAAATCAAGATTTTTAAATTTTCTGTACAAAAAAAAACGAAAAAATCGACCAATTTTTATTTTTCAGAAATTTTTAAAATTGTTTAAAAACAGATTTTTTGAGTATAATTCAGCTTGAAAATGAAAATAAATAACGAATTTAGTCAAAATTTACGATTGCAAAAATTTTCTGAAACAAAAAATTTGAAGAAATCGACGAAAATCAAAATTTTTAAATTTCCTATAGAAAAAAAACGAGAAAAACGACAATTTTTAAATTTTGAAAAACTTTCAAATTCATTTAAAAACTTGTTTTTCGTGTACAATTTAGATGGAAAATAATAAAATTTTATGAATTCAGTCGAAAATCAAGATTTTTAAATTTTCTGTACAAAAAAAAAACGAAAAAATCGACCAATTTTTATTTTTCAGAAATTTTTAAAATTGTTTAAAAACTGATTTTTCGAGTATAATTCAGCTTGAAAATAAAAATAAATAACGAATTCAGTCGAAATTTACGATTGCAAAAATTTTCTGAAACAAAAAATTTGAAGAATTCGACGAAAATCAAAATTTTTAAATTTCCTATAGAAAAAAAAACGAGAAAAACGACAATTTTTAAATTTTGAAAAATTTTCAAATTCTTTTCAAAACTTGTTTTTCGTGTATAATTTAGATGGAAAATAAGAAAATTTTATGAATTCAGTCGAAAATCAAGATTTTTAAATTTTCTGTACAAAAAAAAAACGAAAAAATCGACCAATTTTTATTTTTCAGAAATTTTTAAAATTGTTTAAAAAATGATTTTTCGAGTATAATTCAGCTTGAAAATGAAAATAAATAACGAATTCAGTCGAAATTTACGATTGCAAAAATTTTCTGAAACAAAAAATTTGAAGAAATCGACGAAAATCAAAATTTTTAAATTTCCTATAGAAAAAAAAACGAGAAAAACGACAATTTTTAAATTTTGAAAAATTTTCAAATTCTTTTAAAAACTTGTTTTTCGTGTATAATTTAGATGGAAAATAAGAAAATTTTATGAATTCAGTCGAAAATCAAGATTTTTAAATTTTCTGTACAAAAAAAAAACGAAAAAATCGACCAATTTTTATTTTTCAGAAATTTTTAAAATTGTTTAAAAACTGATTTTTCGAGTATAATTCAGCTTGAAAATAAAAATAAATAACGAATTCAGTCGAAATTTACGATAGCAAAAATTTTCTGAAACAAAAAATTTGAAGAAATCGACGAAAATCAAAATTTTTAAATTTTCTATAGAAAAAAAACGAGAAAAACGACAATTTTTAAATTTTGAAAAATTTTCAAATTCTTTTCAAAACTTGTTTTTCGTGTATAATTTAGATGGAAAATAAGAAAATTTTATGAATTCAGTCGAAAATCAAGATTTTTAAATTTTCTGTACAAAAAAAAACGAAAAAATCGACCAATTTTTATTTTTCAGAAATTTTTAAAATTGTTTAAAAACTGATTTTTCGAGTATAATTCAGCTTGAAAATGAAAATAAATAACGAATTCAGTCGAAATTTACGATTGCAAAAATTTTCTGAAACAAAAAATTTGAAGAAATCGACGAAAATCAAAATTTTTAAATTTCCTATAGAAAAAAAAACGAGAAAAACGACAATTTTTAAATTTTGAAAAATTTTCAAATTCTTTTCAAAACTTGTTTTTCGTGTATAATTCAGATGGAAAATAAGAAAATTTTATGAATTCAGTCGAAAATCAAGATTTTTAAATTTTCTATACAAAAAAAAAAACGAAAAAATCGACCAATTTTTATTTTTTAGAAATTTTTAAAATTGTTTAAAAACAGATTTTTCGAGTATAATTCAGCTTGAAAATGAAAATAAATAACGAATTCAGTCGAAATTTACGAGTGCAAAAATTTTCTGAAACAAAAAATTTGAAGAAATCGACGAAAATCAAAATTTTTAAATTTCCTATAGAAAAAAAAACGAGAAAAACGACAATTTTTAAATTTTGAAAAATTTTCAAATTCTTTTAAAAACTTGTTTTTCGTGTATAATTTAGATGGAAAATAAGAAAATTTTATGAATTCAGTCGAAAATCAAGATTTTTAAATTTTCTGTACAAAAAAAAAACGAAAAAATCGACCAATTTTTATTTTTCAGAAATTTTTAAAATTGTTTAAAAACTGATTTTTCGAGTATAATTCAGCTTGAAAATAAAAATAAATAACGAATTCAGTCGAAATTTACGATAGCAAAAATTTTCTGAAACAAAAAATTTGAAGAAATCGACGAAAATCAAAATTTTTAAATTTTCTATAGAAAAAAAACGAGAAAAACGACAATTTTTAAATTTTGAAAAATTTTCAAATTCTTTTCAAAACTTGTTTTTCGTGTATAATTTAGATGGAAAATAAGAAAATTTTATGAATTCAGTCGAAAATCAAGATTTTTAAATTTTCTGTACAAAAAAAAAACGAAAAAATCGACCAATTTTTATTTTTCAGAAATTTTTAAAATTGTTTAAAAACTGATTTTTCGAGTATAATTCAGCTTGAAAATGAAAATAAATAACGAATTCAGTCGAAATTTACGATTGCAAAAATTTTCTGAAACAAAAAATTTGAAGAAATCGACGAAAATCAAAATTTTTAAATTTCCTATAGAAAAAAAAACGAGAAAAACGACAATTTTTAAATTTTGAAAAATTTTCAAATTCTTTTCAAAACTTGTTTTTCGTGTATAATTCAGATGGAAAATAAGAAAATTTTATGAATTCAGTCGAAAATCAAGATTTTTAAATTTTCTGTACAAAAAAAAACGAAAAAATCGACCAATTTTTATTTTTTAGAAATTTTTAAAATTGTTTAAAAACAGATTTTTCGAGTATAATTCAGCTTGAAAATGAAAATAAATAACGAATTCAGTCGAAATTTACGAGTGCAAAAATTTTCTGAAACAAAAAATTTGAAGAAATCGACGAAAATCAAAATTTTTAAATTTCCTATAGAAAAAAAACGAGAATAACGACAATTTTTAAATTTTGAAAAATTTTCAAATTCTCTTAAAAACTTGTTTTTCGTGTATAATTTAGATGGAAAATAAGAAAATTTTATGAATTCAGTCGAAAATCAAGATTTTTAAATTTTCTGTACAAAAAAAATAACGAAAAAATCGACCAATTTTTATTTTTCAGAAATTTTTAAAATTGTTTAAAAACAGATTTTTCGAGTATAATTCAGCTTGAAAATGAAAATAAATAACGAATTCAGTCGAAATTTACGATTGCAAAAATTTTCTGAAACAAAAAATTTGAAGAAATCGACGAAAATCAAAATTTTTAAATTTCCTATAGAAAAAAAAACGAGAAAAACGACAATTTTTAAATTTTGAAAAATTTTCAAATTCTCTTAAAAACTTGTTTTTCGTGTATAATTTAGATGGAAAATAAGAAAATTTTATGAATTCAGTCGAAAATCAAGATTTTTAAATTTTCTGTACAAAAAAAAACGAAAAAATCGACCAATTGTAAGGGAATTGCAAATAATTAAAACACATAAAAAACCATTTAATACATATATTTAAAATAACCAAAGTGACTATACAATTTTAACACGCGGAAGGGCAAGGAGAGACTGCCTTATCGCAATTTTCCCCATTACAAGTATTTCCCCACTTTATCATTATTTCCCACCTAAAAGTATTTCCCCGCTTGGACCGAGCTACCGAAGTTAATCACCGCTTGACCACTCCTCACACTCGGCCGTCCTGACAAATCACCTGTCCTCAGGTGTTGGTGGTACACTTAGATCCCACCCACGGCTTCATGTTATCCACTGAGGTAGACGTGGCTTTTGGCCCTTCGCCCTGGCCTATTTTTTTAACCAAATATCTGTCTGCCCGTAGAACTTGTGATACTTTATATGGTCCCAGAAACTTATGGCAAAACTTCAAACCTGGTCCTTGTTGCGTGCGTCTGACTGCGATTAAGTCTCCTTCCTTGTAAACACTAGCTGCCTTGCGTTTTTTATCATAGTGTTTTTTGTTTTCCTTCTGAGCTTTAGAAATTGCTTTTTTAGCGTGATCTCGCAATTCCTCTCTTTTTTCCGAAAAAAGTCGTACTCTCTCTTCTTCGATAATTTCGACGATTTGTGGATCCTCTTTAATTCTCATTCTGGTGCCAAACAAAAGTGTAAAAGGTTCGACACCTGTACTGCTTGAGGGAACATGATTAACGAATTGTTGTGCTTTTTCCACGTACTTATGCCAATCTCCTGGCGTAGGCGCTGCAAGTTTCGTCAAGATTGGTATCACCGTTCGGTTCAAGCGTTCCACCTGACCGTTTCCCCGCGGAACACCTGTCACAATCGTAGAATGCTCAATTCCCTCATCCTTGCAGTACTCCTCGAATTCCGACGACGTAAACGCTGAGCCTCGATCAGAAATTATTCTTCTCGGGTTTCCGAAAACAGCTGATTGCCGCAGCAACTTGCTTATAACTTCTGCTGAACAGGTTGTCTTTGTAGGATACAGCCAAACAAATTTACTGAATCCATCGATAACTGCTAAAATATGTTTATAATTTTTCTTAGTCGAATTCAACGGTCCCAAATGATCTATATGATACGTGTCCAGCGGAGCATCACCTTTATTTAATGGATTCAGAAATCCTTCGGGTTTGCCATATTTTCGTTCCGCCAATATACACGACAAACAATTCTGAACTACATATTTCACCTTCTCAGTCATCCCCGCAAACCAATAGTCTCTTCTCACCAGTTGTTCAGTCTTGGCTGCTGCGAAATGACCTTGATCGTGACATTTACGGATGACCTCGTCTTGCATCTGCTCTGGCACCAGTATCATAAATTCCTGTTCGACTTCCTTACACAGAATGTTATCCTCGAGAGAAAATCCTTTCGTCAACCCGCTCAGTATTTGCTCTTTCAACTCCTTTAGAACACCATCCTGCTCTTGACATTTTTTAATTCTCGCTGCTACCGTCTCGTCTTCTTCTTCAATCAGCAACACCTCTGGAGAAGGATAACGGCTTAGAGCATCTACATGCTGCATCCTTGTCCCTGCACGATGCTCTATTGTATATCGGAAATCTTCCAATCTAAGAGCCCATCCTGCAATTTGTGAAGAAATGTCCTTTTTACTCATTGTCCTCGTAAAGGCCTGACAATCTGTTACAATTTTAAACTCCATTCCAATCAAGTAGTTGCGAAATTTTTGTAAGGCCTTCACCACTGCAAGCACTTCCAACTTATAGCTGTCATATTTCTCCTCCGTCTTACTAGTTTTCCAACTAGCATAATGGATAGGATGGAACAATCTATCTTCGCTATCTCGCTGCATAAGAATTGCCCCCAATCCAAGCGCTGACGCATCAGTATGTAGCTCGGTCTCCGCAAACGGACTATACAAAGACAAGATCGGTTTCTCACATAACAAATTCTTAAGCTTTTTGAACGCGCACCGCTGACTTTCGCTGAATACAAAATTTACATCTTTTTTTGTCAAATCTGATAATGGTTTCGCTAACACAGCGAACCCCGGAATAAACTTTCGAAAAAACCCCGTTAACCCCAAAAAACTCTGTACCGACTTTACATTCTTTGGCTCTGGAAATAATTCCACAGCACGAGTTTTCTCAACTGACGGTCTAATTGACCCATTTTCTACAATATACCCCAAGAAATTCACAGACGACTGAAGCAGCTGACATTTTTTCCAGTTTATTTCTAATCCATACTCGCTCGCTGTTTTTAAAACTAATGCCAATCGCTCCTTGCCCTCGGTTACGTTTCTCGCAGGTATAATTACATCGTCCATATACAGAGCTACAATACCCTCCTTGATAAGATCACGAAAAATTATATTAACATACTTTTGAAAATACGCCGGAGAATTACAAAACCCGAATGGTAATCTCAAGAATTCATAGTGACCACCGGGCACCACGAACGCGGTATATTTACAATCATTTTCATCAATCGGAACATGCAGAAACCCATTTTTTAAATCAAGAGTTGTGTATACACACGCACCTTTTAACAAATCTAACAAATCGTCAATAATCGGGATCGGATAACGATTTTTTATTACTTTTTTATTTAATAATCTATAATCAATACAAATTCGTATCGTCCCGTCTTTTTTTACTACTAATGTAATAGGGCTTGCATAATCCGAATTCGAAACTCTAATAATTTTCAATCTTATCCATTCTTCAATTTGTTTTTGAACATCTGCTTTTTCTTTATACGATAACCGACGTGCATTTTGATATACGGGTATGTCGTCCTTCAAAATAATTTTTACTTTCATGTCAACATCTTTTGATTTACGCGGCTCATAATCTTTTACAAGTTGCAAAACCTCATCTCGCAAATCTTGGTTAACTAAATGTGTAACATCAATTTCATTTACTTCTGCTTTCTCGTTAATTAAAAAATTCTCAGCATTCTCTTTAATAAAATCAACTTTTAAAATTTTTATATTATTACCCCTACATCGCAATTCCACTGTTTTCAAAAAATCATTACCTATTATTAAATCATGCTTCATCACACTTTCAGATACGAGATGCAGTTTCACGCGAAAATTTTGATCATCGATAGATATGTTCGCACTAGTGACACCTAAAGTACACAAATCGTTCGAACCTACCCCCGTAAACTGAGTTACATTTTTCTCAAAATTCAATGCTCCGATTTTAACAAAATTGTCAACACGTAACAAAGTTAAATCACTTCCCGTATCGATCAATGCTTTCATTTCTACACCATTTATTTTTACGGACTTATAACATTTTGACGATCTCGTTTGAACTGCATCTACACTTCGAGTTTTTTCTGAAACAATTCTTGTCGTGCATTCACGTGACTTATGCCCATACGAGTTACATTTAAAACATTTTGGTCCCTTATCCCTTGACGGACATTCTCTACTCATATGCCCTCGAGCACCACAGTTAAAACATTTTTCGACTTTGCTATCTACTTTTTTAACCACCGGTTTTTTATTACAATTATCCGTCTTATTACCGACTTAATTTTTATTTTCTCAAATACATCTAATTTTGATTTAAATTCGCGAATATCTTTGGCACCATATAAAATGAGTTTACTTACATCGTCACCGTCTATACCATCGATGATGTACTGCAATATTGCACTTACTTCCAAAGACGCCTGCGAACCAATCTCTAACATCCTATAACAATACTCATGGTAAGTTTCGTCGTCCTTCTTCTTCCGTTGTTCAAGCCTCTTATGAACTGTGTGACTATCGACTTTAGAACCAAATTCTCGAATGAGTGCATCCTTCATAACAATCCAAGAATATCTACAATCTTCGAAACCTACAAACAGCTTTGCAGAACCTCTAAGCAATCTTTTTGCATAAATTGCCTTATGAGTATCTGTCCATCCACAGATATGTGCTGCATCTTCGAAATCTTCCATCCATCGTCGAATACATCGGCCATCATCTCCGGAGAACGTATCCAATGTTCCATCTAAATCTCTAAAAGACATCGTCACTTGCCGTGGAATTTGAGTGTGACTAATCAAGGTATCGTGTTGAATGATCTCTTCCGTCTCTCTGGAAACTTCAGACGATTGTAGAGGACTTGAGTGGGGTAACCGTATATTCGAGAGGAGTGTCACCTCCCTCCTTTTCTCGTCTTTTCGGCGCTGCGTCTCAGCGTCGTGTACGTCGTTTTTCGGAAGTGGCGCCCCGGCACGTTCTTCTTGGGTCACTATCGTCAATCCTCTATCTTTTTCTAATGCCTCGATTAGCCGATTTCTCAATTCAGTCTTTCCACCCGTCGTCGTCAATCCTAAGCGTCTTAATCTGAATTTCAGCTCTTTCGTCTTTAAAGAATCAATCGGCACCTTATCGTCTTCGTCGTCATCATCTTCTGTGGTGTCGTCATCCTTTGAAGCGTGGTTTCGTTTTTCCGCCATATTGTCTTTACCAGCGTCACTGATTTCCCCTGATATAACGTTACTTTCCAAAGCTTTCTTGAGTCTCTCCTTCAAGACTGGCTTGGTCCCCGTTATTGCCAATCCGCGTGCTAAAAGCTTCTCTTTAATTTCCTCCACCTTTAATTCGTCCACATTAATCACTTCTTCCGTATTCGTCATTTTCTTTACACTCTGGCACTAATTTTCAAACACGTGGTTACAATAATTTCACGTCACAGTTTATTTTACACTTTACCACAAAGAGTTAAAAATATTCGCAATCCCGGACGAGCCCCCAATTTGTAAGGGAATTGCAAATAATTAAAACACATAAAAAACCATTTAATACATACATTTAAAATAACCAAAGTGACTATACAATTTTAACACGCGGAAGGGCAAGGAGAGACTGCCTTATCGCAATTTTCCCCATTACAAGTATTTCCCCACTTTATCATTATTTCCCACCTAAAAGTATTTCCCCGCTTGGACCGAGCTACCGAAGTTAATCACCGCTTGACCACTCCTCACACAATTTTTATTTTTCAGAAATTTTTAAAATTGTTTAAAAACTGATTTTTCGAGTATAATTCAGCTTGAAAATGAAAATAAATAACGAATTCAGTCGAAATTTACGATTGCAAAAATTTTCTGAAACAAAAAATTTGAAGAAATCGACGAAAATCAAAATTTTTAAATTTCCTATAGAAAAAAAAACGAGAAAAACGACAATTTTTAAATTTTGAAAAATTTTCAAATTCTTTTCAAAACTTGTTTTTCGTGTATAATTTAGATGGAAAATAAGAAAATTTTATGAATTCAGTCGAAAATCAAGATTTTTAAATTTTCTGTACAAAAAAAAACGAAAAAGTCGACCAATTTTTATTTTTCAGAAATTTTTAAAATTGTTTAAAAACTGATTTTTCGAGTATAATTCAGCTTGAAAATGCAAATAAATAACGAATTCAGTCGAAATTTACGATTGCAAAAATTTTCTGAAACAAAAAATTTGAAGAAATCGACGAAAATCAAAATTTTTAAATTTCCTATAGAAAAAAAAACGAGAAAAACGACAATTTTTAAATTTTGAAAAACTTTTCAAATTCTTTTAAAAACTTGTTTTTCCGTGTATAATTTAGATGGAAAATAAGAAAATTTTATGAATTCAGTCGAAAATCAAGATTTTTAAATTTTCTGTACAAAAAAAAACGAAAAAATCGACCAATTTTTATTTTTCAGAAATTTTTAAAATTGTTTAAAAACTGATTTTTCGAGTATAATTCAGCTTGAAAATGAAAATAAATAACGAATTCAGTCGAAATTTACGATTGCAAAAATTTTCTGAAACAAAAAATTTGAAGAAATCGACGAAAATCAAAATTTTTAAATTTCCTATAGAAAAAAAAACGAGAAAAACGACAATTTTTAAATTTTGAAAAATTTTCAAATTCTTTTAAAAACTTGTTTTTCGTGTATAATTTAGATGGAAAATAAGAAAATTTTATGAATTCAGTCGAAAATCAAGATTTTTAAATTTTCTGTACAAAAAAAAACGAAAAAATCGACCAATTTTTATTTTTCAGAAATTTTTAAAATTGTTTAAAAACTGATTTTTCGAGTATAATTCAGCTTGAAAATGAAAATAAATAACGAATTCAGTCGAAATTTACGATTGCAAAAATTTTCTGAAACAAAAAATTTGAAGAAATCGACGAAAATCAAAATTTTTAAATTTCCTATAGAAAAAAAAACGAGAAAAACGACAATTTTTAAATTTTGAAAAATTTTCAAATTCTTTTAAAAACTTGTTTTTCGTGTATAATTTAGATGGAAAATAAGAAAATTTTATGAATTCAGTCGAAAATCAAGATTTTTAAATTTTCTGTACAAAAAAAAACGAAAAAATCGACCAATTTTTATTTTTCAGAAATTTTTAAAATTGTTTAAAAACTGATTTTTCGAGTATAATTCAGCTTGAAAATGAAAATAAATAACGAATTCAGTCGAAATTTACGATTGCAAAAATTTTCTGAAACAAAAAATTTGAAGAAATCGACGAAAATCAAAATTTTTAAATTTCCTATAGAAAAAAAAACGAGAAAAACGACAATTTTTAAATTTTGAAAAATTTTCAAATTCTTTTAAAAACTTGTTTTTCGTGTATAATTTAGATGGAAAATAAGAAAATTTTATGAATTCAGTCGAAAATCAAGATTTTTAAATTTTCTGTACAAAAAAAACGAAAAAATCGACCAATTTTTATTTTTCAGAAATTTTTAAAATTGTTTAAAAACTGATTTTTCGAGTATAATTCAGCTTGAAAATGAAAATAAATAACGAATTCAGTCGAAATTTACGATTGCAAAAATTTTCTGAAACAAAAAATTTGAAGAAATCGACGAAAATCAAAATTTTTAAATTTCCTATAGAAAAAAAAACGAGAAAAACGACAATTTTTAAATTTTGAAAAATTTTCAAATTCTTTTAAAAACTTGTTTTTCGTGTATAATTTAGATGGAAAATAAGAAAATTTTATGAATTCAGTCGAAAATCAAGATTTTTAAATTTTCTGTACAAAAAAAAACGAAAAAATCGACCAATTTTTATTTTTCAGAAATTTTTAAAATTGTTTAAAAACTGATTTTTCGAGTATAATTCAGCTTGAAAATGAAAATAAATAACGAATTCAGTCGAAATTTACGATTGCAAAAATTTTCTGAAACAAAAAATTTGAAGAAATCGACGAAAATCAAAATTTTTAAATTTCCTATAGAAAAAAAAACGAGAAAAACGACAATTTTTAAATTTTGAAAAATTTTCAAATTCTTTTAAAAACTTGTTTTTCGTGTATAATTTAGATGGAAAATAAGAAAATTTTATGAATTCAGTCGAAAATCAAGATTTTTAAATTTTCTGTACAAAAAAAAACGAAAAAATCGACCAATTTTTATTTTTCAGAAATTTTTAAAATTGTTTAAAAACTGATTTTTCGAGTATAATTCAGCTTGAAAATGAAAATAAATAACGAATTCAGTCGAAATTTACGATTGCAAAAATTTTCTGAAACAAAAAATTTGAAGAAATCGACGAAAATCAAAATTTTTAAATTTCCTATAGAAAAAAAAACGAGAAAAACGACAATTTTTAAATTTTGAAAAATTTTCAAATTCTTTTAAAAACTTGTTTTTCGTGTATAATTTAGATGGAAAATAAGAAAATTTTATGAATTCAGTCGAAAATCAAGATTTTTAAATTTTCTGTACAAAAAAAAACGAAAAAATCGACCAATTTTTATTTTTCAGAAATTTTTAAAATTGTTTAAAAACTGATTTTTCGAGTATAATTCAGCTTGAAAATGAAAATAAATAACGAATTCAGTCGAAATTTACGATTGCAAAAATTTTCTGAAACAAAAAATTTGAAGAAATCGACGAAAATCAAAATTTTTAAATTTCCTATAGAAAAAAAAACGAGAAAAACGACAATTTTTAAATTTTGAAAAATTTTCAAATTCTTTTAAAAACTTGTTTTTCGTGTATAATTTAGATGGAAAATAAGAAAATTTTATGAATTCAGTCGAAAATCAAGATTTTTAAATTTTCTGTACAAAAAAAAACGAAAAAATCGACCAATTTTTATTTTTCAGAAATTTTTAAAATTGTTTAAAAACTGATTTTTCGAGTATAATTCAGCTTGAAAATGAAAATAAATAACGAATTCAGTCGAAATTTACGATTGCAAAAATTTTCTGAAACAAAAAATTTGAAGAAATCGACGAAAATCAAAATTTTTAAATTTCCTATAGAAAAAAAACGAGAAAAACGACAATTTTTAAATTTTGAAAAATTTTCAAATTCTTTTAAAACTTGTTTTTCGTGTATAATTTAGATGGAAAATAAGAAAATTTTATGAATTCAGTCGAAAATCAAGATTTTTAAATTTTCTGTACAAAAAAAAACGAAAAAATCGACCAATTTTTATTTTTCAGAAATTTTTAAAATTGTTTAAAAACTGATTTTTCGAGTATAATTCAGCTTGAAAATGAAAATAAATAACGAATTCAGTCGAAATTTACGATTGCAAAAATTTTCTGAAACAAAAAATTTGAAGAAATCGACGAAAATCAAAATTTTTAAATTTCCTATAGAAAAAAAAACGAGAAAAACGACAATTTTTAAATTTTGAAAAATTTTCAAATTCTTTTAAAAACTTGTTTTTCGTGTATAATTTAGATGGAAAATAAGAAAATTTTATGAATTCAGTCGAAAATCAAGATTTTTAAATTTTCTGTACAAAAAAAAACGAAAAAATCGACCAATTTTTATTTTTCAGAAATTTTTAAAATTGTTTAAAAACTGATTTTTCGAGTATAATTCAGCTTGAAAATGAAAATAAATAACGAATTCAGTCGAAATTTACGATTGCAAAAATTTTCTGCAACAAAAATTTGAAGAAATCGACGAAAATCAAAATTTTTAAATTTCCTATAGAAAAAAAACGAGAAAAACGACAATTTTTAAATTTTGAAAAATTTTCAAATTCTTTTAAAAACTTGTTTTTCGTGTATAATTTAGATGGAAAATAAGAAAATTTTATGAATTCAGTCGAAAATCAAGATTTTTAAATTTTCTGTACAAAAAAAAACGAAAAAATCGACCAATTTTTATTTTTCAGAAATTTTTAAAATTGTTTAAAAACTGATTTTTCGAGTATAATTCAGCTTGAAAATGAAAATAAATAACGAATTCAGTCGAAATTTACGATTGCAAAAATTTTCTGAAACAAAAAATTTGAAGAAATCGACGAAAATCAAAATTTTTAAATTTCCTATAGAAAAAAAACGAGAAAAACGACAATTTTTAAATTTTGAAAAATTTTCAAATTCTTTTAAAAACTTGTTTTTCGTGTATAATTTAGATGGAAAATAAGAAAATTTTATGAATTCAGTCGAAAATCAAGATTTTTAAATTTTCTGTACAAAAAAAAACGAAAAAATCGACCAATTTTTATTTTTCAGAAATTTTTAAAATTGTTTAAAAACTGATTTTTCGAGTATAATTCAGCTTGAAAATGAAAATAAATAACGAATTCAGTCGAAATTTACGATTGCAAAAATTTTCTGAAACAAAAAATTTGAAGAAATCGACGAAAATCAAAATTTTTAAATTTCCTATAGAAAAAAAAACGAGAAAAACGACAATTTTTAAATTTTGAAAAATTTTCAAATTCTTTTAAAAACTTGTTTTTCGTGTATAATTTAGATGGAAAATAAGAAAATTTTATGAATTCAGTCGAAAATCAAGATTTTTAAATTTTCTGTACAAAAAAAAACGAAAAAATCGACCAATTTTTATTTTTCAGAAATTTTTAAAATTGTTTAAAAACTGATTTTTCGAGTATAATTCAGCTTGAAAATGAAAATAAATAACGAATTCAGTCGAAATTTACGATTGCAAAAATTTTCTGAAACAAAAAATTTGAAGAAATCGACGAAAATCAAAATTTTTAAATTTCCTATAGAAAAAAAAACGAGAAAAACGACAATTTTTAAATTTTGAAAAATTTTCAAATTCTTTTAAAAACTTGTTTTTCGTGTATAATTTAGATGGAAAATAAGAAAATTTTATGAATTCAGTCGAAAATCAAGATTTTTAAATTTTCTGTACAAAAAAAAACGAAAAAATCGACCAATTTTTATTTTTCAGAAATTTTTAAAATTGTTTAAAAACTGATTTTTCGAGTATAATTCAGCTTGAAAATGAAAATAAATAACGAATTCAGTCGAAATTTACGATTGCAAAAATTTTCTGAAACAAAAAATTTGAAGAAATCGACGAAAATCAAAATTTTTAAATTTCCTATAGAAAAAAAAACGAGAAAAACGACAATTTTTAAATTTTGAAAAATTTTCAAATTCTTTTAAAAACTTGTTTTTCGTGTATAATTTAGATGGAAAATAAGAAAATTTTATGAATTCAGTCGAAAATCAAGATTTTTAAATTTTCTGTACAAAAAAAAACGAAAAAATCGACCAATTTTTATTTTTCAGAAATTTTTAAAATTGTTTAAAAACTGATTTTTCGAGTATAATTCAGCTTGAAAATGAAAATAAATAACGAATTCAGTCGAAATTTACGATTGCAAAAATTTTCTGAAACAAAAAATTTGAAGAAATCGACGAAAATCAAAATTTTTAAATTTCCTATAGAAAAAAAAACGAGAAAAACGACAATTTTTAAATTTTGAAAAATTTTCAAATTCTTTTAAAAACTTGTTTTTCGTGTATAATTTAGATGGAAAATAAGAAAATTTTATGAATTCAGTCGAAAATCAAGATTTTTAAATTTTCTGTACAAAAAAAAAACGAAAAAATCGACCAATTTTTATTTTTCAGAAATTTTTAAAATTGTTTAAAAACTGATTTTTCGAGTATAATTCAGCTTGAAAATGAAAATAAATAACGAATTCAGTCGAAATTTACGATTGCAAAAATTTTCTGAAACAAAAAATTTGAAGAAATCGACGAAAATCAAAATTTTTAAATTTCCTATAGAAAAAAAACGAGGAAAAACGACAATTTTTAAATTTTGAAAAATTTTCAAATTCTTTTAAAAACTTGTTTTTCGTGTATAATTTAGATGGAAAATAAGAAAATTTTATGAATTCAGTCGAAAATCAAGATTTTTAAATTTTCTGTACAAAAAAAACGAAAAAATCGACCAATTTTTATTTTTCAGAAATTTTTAAAATTGTTTAAAAACTGATTTTTCGAGTATAATTCAGCTTGAAAATGAAAATAAATAACGAATTCAGTCGAAATTTACGATTGCAAAAATTTTCTGAAACAAAAAATTTGAAGAAATCGACGAAAATCAAAATTTTTAAATTTCCTATAGAAAAAAAACGAGAAAAACGACAATTTTTAAATTTTGAAAAATTTTCAAATTCTTTTAAAAACTTGTTTTTCGTGTATAATTTAGATGGAAAATAAGAAAATTTTATGAATTCAGTCGAAAATCAAGATTTTTAAATTTTCTGTACAAAAAAAAACGAAAAAATCGACCAATTTTTATTTTTCAGAAATTTTTAAAATTGTTTAAAAACTGATTTTTCGAGTATAATTCAGCTTGAAAATGAAAATAAATAACGAATTCAGTCGAAATTTACGATTGCAAAAATTTTCTGAAACAAAAAATTTGAAGAAATCGACGAAAATCAAAATTTTTAAATTTCCTATAGAAAAAAAAACGAGAAAAACGACAATTTTTAAATTTTGAAAAATTTTCAAATTCTTTTAAAAACTTGTTTTTCGTGTATAATTTAGATGGAAAATAAGAAAATTTTATGAATTCAGTCGAAAATCAAGATTTTTAAATTTTCTGTACAAAAAAAAACGAAAAAATCGACCAATTTTTATTTTTCAGAAATTTTTAAAATTGTTTAAAAACTGATTTTTCGAGTATAATTCAGCTTGAAAATGAAAATAAATAACGAATTCAGTCGAAATTTACGATTGCAAAAATTTTCTGAAACAAAAAATTTGAAGAAATCGACGAAAATCAAAATTTTTAAATTTCCTATAGAAAAAAAAACGAGAAAAACGACAATTTTTAAATTTTGAAAAATTTTCAAATTCTTTTAAAAACTTGTTTTTCGTGTATAATTTAGATGGAAAATAAGAAAATTTTATGAATTCAGTCGAAAATCAAGATTTTTAAATTTTCTGTACAAAAAAAAACGAAAAAATCGACCAATTTTTATTTTTCAGAAATTTTTAAAATTGTTTAAAAACTGATTTTTCGAGTATAATTCAGCTTGAAAATGAAAATAAATAACGAATTCAGTCGAAATTTACGATTGCAAAAATTTTCTGAAACAAAAAATTTGAAGAAATCGACGAAAATCAAAATTTTTAAATTTCCTATAGAAAAAAAAACGAGAAAAACGACAATTTTTAAATTTTGAAAAATTTTCAAATTCTTTTAAAAACTTGTTTTTCGTGTATAATTTAGATGGAAAATAAGAAAATTTTATGAATTCAGTCGAAAATCAAGATTTTTAAATTTTCTGTACAAAAAAAAACGAAAAAATCGACCAATTTTTATTTTTCAGAAATTTTTAAAATTGTTTAAAAACTGATTTTTCGAGTATAATTCAGCTTGAAAATGAAAATAAATAACGAATTCAGTCGAAATTTACGATTGCAAAAATTTTCTGAAACAAAAAATTTGAAGAAATCGACGAAAATCAAAATTTTTAAATTTCCTATAGAAAAAAAACGAGAAAAACGACAATTTTTAAATTTTGAAAAATTTTCAAATTCTTTTAAAAACTTGTTTTTCGTGTATAATTTAGATGGAAAATAAGAAAATTTTATGAATTCAGTCGAAAATCAAGATTTTTAAATTTTCTGTACAAAAAAAAACGAAAAAATCGACCAATTTTTATTTTTCAGAAATTTTTAAAATTGTTTAAAAACTGATTTTTCGAGTATAATTCAGCTTGAAAATGAAAATAAATAACGAATTCAGTCGAAATTTACGATTGCAAAAATTTTCTGAAACAAAAAATTTGAAGAAATCGACGAAAATCAAAATTTTTAAATTTTCCTAGAGAAAAAAAAACGAGGAAAAACGACAATTTTAAATTTGAAAAATTTTCAAATTCTTTTAAAAACTGGTTTTTCGTGTATAATTTAGATGGAAAATAAGAAAATTTTATGAATTCAGTCGAAAATCAAGATTTTTAAATTTTCTGTACAAAAAAAAACCGAAAAAATCGACCAATTTTATTTTTTCAGAAATTTTTAAAAATTGTTTAAAAAACTGATTTTTCGAGTATAATTCAGCTTGAAATGAAATAATAACGAATTCAGGTCGAAATTTACGATTGCGCAAAATTTTTCTGAACAAAAAAAGTTTGAAGAATCCGAACGAAAATCAAATTTTTAAATTTTCTATTGAAAAAAAAACAGAGAAAAAAACGACAATTTTTAAATTTTGAAAAATTGTTTAATAAAAACTGATTTTTTCGTTTATATTTAAATGGAGCTTGAAAATGAAATAATAACGATTCAGTCGAAATTTACGATTGCCAAAAATTTTCTGAAACAAAAAATTTGAAGAAATCGACGAAAATCAAAATTTTTAAATTTCCTATAGAAAAAAAACGAGGAAAAACGACAATTTTTAAATTTTGAAAAATTTTCAAATTCTTTTAAAAACTTGTTTTTCGTGTATAATTTAGATGGAAAATAAGAAATTTTATGAATTCAGTCGAAAATCAAGATTTTTAAATTTTCTGTACAAAAAAAAACGAAAAAATCGACCAATTTTTATTTTTCAGAAATTTTTAAAATTGTTTAAAAACTGATTTTTCGAGTATAATTCAGCTTGAAAATGAAAATAAATAACGAATTCAGTCGAAATTTACGATTGCAAAAATTTTCTGAAACAAAAATTTGAAGAAATCGACGAAAATCAAAATTTTTAAATTTCCTATAGAAAAAAAACGAGAAAAACGACAATTTTTAAATTTTGAAAAATTTTCAAATTCTTTTAAAACTTGTTTTTCGTGTATAATTTAGATGGAAAATAAGAAAATTTTATGAATTCAGTCGAAAATCAAGATTTTTAAATTTTCTGTACAAAAAAAACGAAAAAATCGACCAATTTTTATTTTTCAGAAATTTTTAAAATTGTTTAAAAACTGATTTTTCGAGTATAATTCAGCTTGAAAATGAAAATAAATAACGAATTCAGTCGAAATTTACGATTGCAAAATTTTCTGAAACAAAAAATTTGAAGAAATCGACGAAAATCAAAATTTTTAAATTTTCCTATAGAAAAAAAACGAGAAAAACGACAATTTTTAAATTTTGAAAAATTTTCAAATTCTTTTAAAAACTTGTTTTTCGTGTATAATTTAGATGGAAAATAAGAAAATTTTATGAATTCAGTCGAAAATCAAGATTTTTAAATTTTCTGTACAAAAAAAACGAAAAAATCGACCAATTTTTATTTTTCAGAAATTTTTAAAATTGTTTAAAAACTGATTTTTCGAGTATAATTCAGCTTGAAAATGAAAATAAATAACGAATTCAGTCGAAATTTACGATTGCAAAAATTTTCTGAAACAAAAAATTTGAAGAAATCGACGAAAATCAAAATTTTAAATTTTCTATAGAAAAAAAAACGAGAAAAACGACAATTTTGAAATTTTGAAAAATTTTCAAATTCTTTTAAAAACTTGTTTTTCGTGTATAATTTAGATGGAAAATAAGAAAATTTTATGAATTCAGTCGAAAATCAAGATTTTTTAAATTTTCTGTACAAAAAAAAACGAAAAAATCGACCAATTTTTATTTTTCAGAAATTTTTAAAATTGTTTAAAAACTGATTTTTCGAGTATAATTCAGCTTGAAAATGAAAATAAATAACGAATTCAGTCGAAATTTACGATTGCAAAAATTTTCTGCAACAAAAAATTTGAAGAAATCGACGAAAATCAAAATTTTTAAATTTTCTATAGAAAAAAAAACGAGAAAAACGACAATTTTGAAATTTTGAAAAATTTTCAAATTCTTTTAAAAACTTGTTTTTCGTGTATAATTTAGATGGAAAATAAGAAAATTTTATGAATTCAGTCGAAAATCAAGATTTTTAAATTTTCTGTACAAAAAAAAACGAAAAAATCGACCAATTTTTATTTTTCAGAAATTTTTAAAATTGTTTAAAAACTGATTTTTCGAGTATAATTCAGCTTGAAAATGAAAATAAATAACGAATTCAGTCGAAATTTACGATTGCAAAAATTTTCTGAAACAAAAAATTTGAAGAAATCGACGAAAATCAAAATTTTTAAATTTCCTATAGAAAAAAAAACGAGAAAAACGACAATTTTTAAATTTTGAAAAATTTTCAAATTCTTTTAAAAACTTGTTTTTCGTGTATAATTTAGATGGAAAATAAGAAAATTTTATGAATTCAGTCGAAAATCAAGATTTTTAAATTTTCTGTACAAAAAAAACGAAAAAATCGACCAATTTTTATTTTTCAGAAATTTTTAAAATTGTTTAAAAACTGATTTTTCGAGTATAATTCAGCTTGAAAATGAAAATAAATAACGAATTCAGTCGAAATTTACGATTGCAAAAATTTTTCTGAAACAAAAAATTTGAAGAAATCGACGAAAATCAAAATTTTTAAATTTCCTATAGAAAAAAAAACGAGAAAAACGACAATTTTTAAATTTTGAAAAATTTTCAAATTCTTTTAAAACTTGTTTTTCGTGTATAATTTAGATGGAAAATAAGAAAATTTTATGAATTCAGTCGAAAATCAAGATTTTTAAATTTTCTGTACAAAAAAAACGAAAAAATCGACCAATTTTTATTTTTCAGAAATTTTTAAAATTGTTTAAAAACTGATTTTTCGAGTATAATTCAGCTTGAAAATGAAAATAAATAACGAATTCAGTCGAAATTTACGATTGCAAAAATTTTCTGAAACAAAAATTTGAGAAATCGACGAAAATCAAAATTTTTAAATTTCCTATAGAAAAAAAACGAGAAAAACGACAATTTTTAAATTTTGAAAAATTTTCAAATTCTTTAAAAACTTGTTTTTCGTGTATAATTTAGATGGAAAATAAGAAAATTTTATGAATTCAGTCGAAAATCAAGATTTTTAAATTTTCTGTACAAAAAAAAACGAAAAAATCGACCAATTTTTATTTTTCAGAAATTTTTAAAATTGTTTAAAAACTGATTTTTCGAGTATAATTCAGCTTGAAAATGAAAATAAATAACGAATTCAGTCGAAATTTACGATTGCAAAAATTTTCTGAAACAAAAAATTTGAAGAAATCGACGAAAATCAAAATTTTTAAATTTTCTATAGAAAAAAAAACGAGAAAAACGACAATTTTTAAATTTTGAAAAATTTTCAAATTCTTTTCAAAACTTGTTTTTCGTGTATAATTTAGATGGAAAATAAGAAAATTTTATGAATTCAGTCGAAAATCAAGATTTTTTAAATTTTCTGTACAAAAAAAACGAAAAAATCGACCAATTTTTATTTTTCAGAAATTTTTAAAATTGTTTAAAACTGATTTTTCGAGTATAATTCAGCTTGAAAATGAAAATAAATAACGAATTCAGTCGAAATTTACGATTGCAAAATTTTCTGCAACAAAAAATTTGAAGAAATCGACGAAAATCAAAATTTTTAAATTTCCTATAGAAAAAAAAACGAGAAAAACGACAATTTTTAAATTTTGAAAAATTTTCAAATTCTTTTAAAAACTTGTTTTTCGTGTATAATTTAGATGGAAAATAAGAAAATTTTATGAATTCAGTCGAAAATCAAGATTTTTAAATTTTCTGTACAAAAAAAAACGAAAAAATCGACCAATTTTTATTTTTCAGAAATTTTTAAAATTGTTTAAAAACTGATTTTTCGAGTATAATTCAGCTTGAAAATGAAAATAAATAACGAATTCAGTCGAAATTTACGATTGCAAAAATTTTCTGAAACAAAAAATTTGAAGAAATCGACGAAAATCAAAATTTTTAAATTTCCTATAGAAAAAAAAACGAGAAAAACGACAATTTTTAAATTTTGAAAATTTTCAAATTCTTTTAAAAACTTGTTTTTCGTGTATAATTTAGATGGAAAATAAGAAAATTTTATGAATTCAGTCGAAAATCAAGATTTTTAAATTTTCTGTACAAAAAAAAACGAAAAAATCGACCAATTTTATTTTTCAGAAATTTTTAAAATTGTTTAAAAACTGATTTTTCGAGTATAATTCAGCTTGAAAATGAAAATAAATAACGAATTCAGTCGAAATTTACGATTGCAAAAATTTTCTGAAACAAAAAATTTGAAGAAATCGACGAAAATCAAAATTTTTAAATTTCCTATAGAAAAAAAAACGAGAAAAACGACAATTTTTAAATTTTGAAAAATTTTCAAATTCTTTTAAAAACTTGTTTTTCGTGTATAATTTAGATGGAAAATAAGAAAATTTTATGAATTCAGTCGAAAATCAAGATTTTTAAATTTTCTGTACAAAAAAAAACGAAAAAATCGACCAATTTTTATTTTTCAGAAATTTTTAAAATTGTTTAAAAACTGATTTTTCGAGTATAATTCAGCTTGAAAATGAAAATAAATAACGAATTCAGTCGAAATTTACGATTGCAAAAATTTTCTGCAACAAAAAATTTGAAGAAATCGACGAAAATCAAAATTTTTAAATTTTCTATAGAAAAAAAACGAGGAAAAACGACAATTTTTAAATTTTGAAAAATTTTCAAATTCTTTTAAAACTTGTTTTTCGTGTATAATTTAGATGGAAAATAAGAAAATTTATGAATTCAGTCGAAAATCAAGATTTTTAAATTTTCTGTACAAAAAAAAAACGAAAAAATCGACCAATTTTTATTTTTCAGAAATTTTTAAAATTGTTTAAAAACTGATTTTTCGAGTATAATTCAGCTTGAAAATGAAAATAAATAACGAATTCAGTGAAATTTACGATTGCAAAAATTTTCCTGAAACAAAAATTTGAAGAAATCGAACGAAAATCAAAATTTTTAAATTTCCTAATTGAAAAAAAAAACGAGAAAAACGACAATTTTAAATTTTGAAAAATTTTTCAAATTCTTTTAAAAACTTGTTTTTCGTGTATAATTTACAT